>NC_023750.2:30632868-30637868 GCF_000499845.2 Phaseolus vulgaris | reverse complement strand
ATATTGTGCTATTGGAATCACATCAAAACCCTTTGAAGGTTGATGAAAGGCTGGCTGTGCTTGCTGTTGCTGAGCTGTCTTTTAGATAGGATCTGGGGTAGATTTAATGTATATTCCACTCTTGATTGAATACAAAGCATAAGCATTCTCAATCCTTTTAAAAGAAAAGTGTTTTTCAAACTAAGTGAAAAACAACCTGTTGTTTTGTCGAAACAACCGATTGTTTTATACTTAGATGTTTTTAGAAAGGTTGAAAGTTGTTTTTATGGTTGACTTGCTGTCAAAACCAAAACAACCGATTGTTTGTTTTGGTACCATAATAGAAAACTGTTTTGTGCTATGACTGAGCATTAAATGATTTTCTAACTATTTACGCTCCAGTTTTTAATGCTTTGACCAATCTTTAAATGCAATGAATAGTTTGTTAAGATTTGATAACAAACAAACAACTTTGAATAAATACAGAAAAACAGATTTGAGTTTTTCAAGAGATTGAGATTTTGAAAATTTGGGAATGGCTTAGAGATTGAGATTGATCAAAGAGTGTGAGCTAGGATTTTCATCTTGTATTGATTTCATATTTGTTCTGTAACAAGTGTAATCCTTTGTATCTTTTGAAAGAACCTTGTGTGTTTGCTGAGAAGTGCTTAGTGTTCTTGAGGGGATCAAGATCAACATTCTTAGTGTTGTTATGCTTGACCAAAGGGAGTGTGTGTCTTGAGGGGATCAAGGTCACTTCTTTGGTTGTGTTGTAAGTAATCTAGGGTTGATTGCTTAGTGGAATCCGCAGTGGTTTCAAGGAAGACTGGATGTAGCTCTGGGTTTAGAGTGAACCAGTATAAACCTCTCTGTGCATTCCCTATTTCCTTAATCTGATGTGAATGTAACTACAAGAACACATGATTCTTGACATTCTTAGGAACAACTTGAGCTGGATTTAAAAGGCACTCTACTTTAGAATTGGATCAATGTTCTAAATTCAAGAACTCACCAAAACTAAGCACCAACCAAGACTCATATTGAAGTCCATGTATTGTCAAATTGAATCAAAACAAAAGGAAAGAAGAACAAGAATTAAAACTGGACAGAATTTAAATGATAGCTACTGAACCAAAACAGAATTAAGAACACAATGCTGGAAACACAAAATAAACGGTAGAAAAAGAAGTAAACTCTAGGAATCAAAACTACCGAATGGAAAATTGAAGAAAAGGGAAGAAGAACACTTATAGAATAAGATGCTTGCTGGATTTTGAGAATTGGAAGAAGCCATTCACGCCACTTGGAACCTTGAACCAAGATAAGTGATGGAGTGCCGCCACTTGAAGCTCACCATTGCTCACAAGATAAGGCAAAGGAAGAAGAAGACTCAAGACTCACAATTTCTCTCCAAATTTGAGTATAGTCTCTCTACTATAAAATTCCAATCTGCATTGTGAAGGACCTAAGCCCTCCTTTTATAGGAGTAAGGGCTGGTCATTTACATAGCTTATTCCCTAAGCTACCCAAAAAACTCCTAAGATCACACCCCCTTACTAAGCTCACTCCCCAAGCTTCTAGAATTTGCTAAGCTAAAGCCTAAAGATGCTTTTACAAAAGAGGTGTCTCATGTTTCCCTCTAAGCACCTTTCTAAACATTATTCTATATTATTTACAATTTAAAAGAAACTATAAAGAGAGATATTTAATATGAAGCCTATTATTTGAGAGTTTGTAGACTTCTTTATCTTTAGGCTTGATCTTCTCTTTGACTTCTTTTAATTTGTGAGAAGACTAGAAGGAAGAACTTCAAATGTGTAGGTGAAAATCCTCTTCCTTCATTAATAAAATCCTCTCCTAGTGGATATCCATCATACTCCCCGAGTTGGAGAGAATTCGTCCACGAATTCAGTACTCCTGCATAAAACAAAGTCAGTTTGCTATTATATAAGAGAAGACAAGAAGAAATGGGCAAACATGACTTATCACTTTGAAATGTTGGGAGTTCAGAAAAAGATGGTCTATACACAGACCATGTTGGAAAAGATTGTTTAGGAATGATATTATTTGGTAAAATAGGAAATATGAAAAAATCATCCTTAACATTCTTTATCCAATATGGTGTGGAAGTAGGAACCTTAGGTAATGAAAATGACAAAGAAGAAGAAGACCTTGTAGGCGTAGCACGAGTCAACAAAAGTGATTGAGTTGAGAAGGTATTAAGACTCGGTTTATCATGTACTTCAATTTCCTTTTCATTTTCTTTTTGAGTTTCTTTGGGATTGGTCCTATATGCTAAACGATGTGGTAAAGAAACCCTGGGCATTAAGTCTATTTGGTGTTCAATCCCTCTTAAAGGTGGTAAGCCTTTAGGAGGATCTTGAATCACATCTTCATAGTCCTTTACCAAATTGTCCAAACATGTGGGACTATCCTTAGCCGACTCACAGTCAATAGTCCTAGGAATAGCTAAAAAAATAGGCTTTTGAGTAACTATTACCCTTTTAACTTGTTGTGTGGACATGAGAAGGCTTCTCTTGGAACTTTTTATATCATTTTCTTTCTCTCTTTTTTCTCTCATTTTAACTTGGTCCTCATGTACTTCCTTTGGAGAGAGAGACTTAAGAGTGACTTTGTGCCCATGGAAGTGAAAAGAAATTTTGTTGGTAAAGCCATCATGAAAAACTTTTCTATCAAATTGCCATGGCCTACCTAAAAGTATATGAGTAGCTTCCATTGGAACAACATCACACAAGACCTCATCTTTATATTTGCCAATGGAAAATGTAATGAGGACTTGTTTGTTCACTACTATCTCACCCACCTCACTCAACCATTGTAACTTGTAGGGCTTGGCATGAGAGATGGTAGGCAATCCAAGTTTGTCTACCACTCTTGTGCTTGCCACATTCGCACAACTCCCCCCCATCTACAATCAAAGAGCATACTCTATCACTAATAAGACACCTTGAATGAAATATATTTTCTCTTTGAGTTTCATCAAAAGGTTTTAACACTTGTCCAAGCATGCGTCTTATTACTAATAGGTCACCCTCATGTGGGCTTTCACTTTCACTCTCACTTGGGGATCTAGAAGGTGAGGAATGTCTAGAAGATTCGGACCTATGCTCACTACTATCTACCCCATCATGCATATACATAGCTCGTTTAGAAGGGCAATTAGAAGCAATATGTCCATAGCTTAAACATTTAAAACACTTCTTACTAGACGTTTTAAGTGGTGATTTAGGCCTAGAATTGGAAGTGGAAGGCTTAGACTCTCTAGGTTTGAAAGTAGAGTCCTTAGAAGGGATATTTGAAAAAGAGTTATTTTTATTTTTCCAAGAAGAGTGGTAGTAGTTATCCTTAGAAGAATTTTTGAAAGCATTTTTCCTTGCAAGTTGATTTTCAATTTTGCTAGCA
This sequence comes from Phaseolus vulgaris, assembly GCF_000499845.2. Lineage (NCBI taxonomy): Eukaryota > Viridiplantae > Streptophyta > Magnoliopsida > Fabales > Fabaceae > Phaseolus > Phaseolus vulgaris. The sequence continues at coordinate 30,634,466 of NC_023750.2, read as the reverse complement.
AGGTGCACCACATTTTCCAAAGAAGAATATTCTTGTAACTCTACCACGTCTTGAATGTCCCTTCGAAGGCCACTCACAAACCTAGCTATCTTAGCTTCATCACTCTCATCCATATTAACTCGAATTAAAAGCGTGTCTAGTTGTTTAAAGTAATCATCCACATTTAGCGCGCCTTGATGAAACCGTTGGAGTTTCAACATAAGGTCTTTCCTAAAGTGTGGTGGTACGAATCTAGCGCGTAAACATGCTTTCAAATCGTTCCAAGAGACCACGGGCGGCCTCTTGTGTAGGTCAATGTCCATGAGGTATTGATGCCACCATTGCATGGCATAGTCCAAAAATTCTAAAGAAGCTAACTTAACCCTATGCTCATCCCTAACCCCATTTACATCAAAAATTTGGTCAACCTTAGCCTCCCATCCTAAGTATACATTGGGATCACTTTCACCACTAAAACTAGGAAGTTTTACATTAGGAGAACAAGGGCCAGCCACATGTTGGCGCCTCTCTTCATGGTGATGATGTCTTGGCCTTGGATTATCTTCATAATAACCATGGGAGTGCCTTGAAGAATGCCGACTAGGAGGAGGAGTTCTTCTCTCACGGTTTTGATGCATGTCTTCTCGGTTTAACTCCAAACTTTGGAGTCGTGCTTCCATCTTCCTTATCACCTCAAGGTAGTGAGCATTGGATTGCTTGGCATTCTTTAAGTCCTCATAAAGGGCTGCCTTTTGTGGTGAGCATGGTTTGGAGGACTCTCCACTAGAGAAATGAGCCATGAGCAGAAAATACACAAAAACAGAAAACAAAACAGTGAAAGAAATTTGTTAGACAATTAAAAAACAGTGAGATATAGGTTGCTGGAAAATGCCCAAGAAAGCACTCAAACCACTCCAAGAAAATATTCTATCCTCAACCAAGCCTTTCTTGTGGAATGGAGTAGCTTCAAGTGAAATATGTCACAGCAAACCAACTTACTTAAGAACAAGTCTCCACACAACTTTAAGAAGAACAAAAAGACAAGCAAGAAAAGGTGTAAACAATAAAAGCTAAACCAAAAACAGAGAGCAATGTATGACAAACTAGAAAGAATATGAATGAAAGACAATCAAGAAAAATAAGGAACTCAATGAATAAAGAAGGCACACAAAAAGAGTCCTAAAGAAAAGTGCTAGAGTAGATTAAAGAAAACAGAAAACAGCTACTGGAATTTTATTTTTTTTAAAAGCAAACTGTGCTATGTTTACAGATTTAACTGTACCGATTGAAAGCGAACTGGAATGTGAAAAATTAACCACAGAAACTTCAATGTCTTAACTCAAAAATGGCACTGGAATGAGGTAAAAACAGTAAGCCAATTGAGAGAAATAAATTTTTCAAAATTGCTGCCCAATTACCGTATTCTTTTCGGCAGTATTGTACACTTTTCGTATTTTATTTATCATTTTTTGTGTACTTGGAATTTTTGAGTGATTCTTTTTTCTATGCTTTTGTAACACTTTGAAGTATGTAAATCCAAATTTTCAGAAATTTCCTATGAGCCAATTAATTGCAGTAAATTGAAAACAGTAGCACGTTTGTAAGAAAACAGAGGAGCC